>NC_140017.1:30010961-30058333 GCF_964263955.1 Coregonus lavaretus
TAGGAGCAGTAGTAGCAGTAGTAGTAGTATCTGTAGTAGTAGTATCAGTAGTAGTAGTAATAGCAGTAATAGTAGCATTAAGGGAGTGGTGTGCGATAGAGAGATAGAACAAGAGAGAGATAGTCAGAGAGAGAGAGATAGTCAGAGAGAGAGAGAGAGAGAGAGAGAGAGAGAGAGAGAGAGAGAGAGTACACAAACAGTGTGCAGTTAAAATTGGCAAAACACACTCACATTTCTTTCCACAGGGCCATGGGATAAGTCAAATGTCTACTGTTTGCTGATGATCTAAACCTCAGTAAGACAAAAATAATGGTGTTCCAAAAAAGGTCCAGTTGCCAGGACCACAAATACAAATTCCATCTAGACACAAAAAACTAAACTTACCTCGGCCTAAACATCAACACCACAGGTAACTTCCACAAAGCTGTGAACGATCTGAGAGACAAGGCAAGAAGGGCCTTCTATGCCATTAAAAGGAACATAAAATTCGACATACCAATTAGGATCTGGCTAAACATACTTGAATCAGTTATAGAACCCATTGCCCTTTATGGTTGTGAGGTCTGGGGTCCGCTCACCAACCAAGAATTCACTAAATGGGACAAATACCAAATTGAGACTGCATGCAGAATTCTGCAAAAACATCCTCCGTGTACAACCTAAAACACCAAATAATGCATGCAGAGCAGAATTAGGCTGATACCCGCTAATTATCAAAATCCAGAAAAGAGCTGTTAAATTCTACAACCACTTAAAATGAAGCGATTCCCAAACCTTCCATAACAAACCTTCCAACACCTACAGAGAGATGAACCTAGAGAAGAGTCCCCTAAGTAAGCTGGTCCTGGGGCTCTGTTCACAAACACAAACAGACCCCAGAGAACCCCAGGACAGCAACAGCAACACAATTAGACCCAACCAAATCATGAGAAAACAAAAAGATAATTACTTGGAAAGAATTTACTGAAAAAACAGAGCAAACTGTAATGCTATTTGGCCCTAAACAGAGAGTACACAGTGGCAGAATACCTGACCACTGTGACTGACTCAAAATTAAGGAAAGCTTGGACATCCTCTGAAACTTTTGTGGGTGTAATGTTAACTGTTCATTTTTAATTTCACTTTTGTTTATTATTTATTTGACTTGCTTTGGCAATGTAAACATACTGTATTCTTCCCATGCCAATACAGGCCTTTGAATTGAAAGTAAGAGTGAGAGTGAGAGTAAGAGAGAGAGAGGGGGGGCGGGGCGAGCGCGGGGGAGAGAGAAAATAAAAGAGTAAGAGAGTTTGAGAGAACAGACAGTAAGGACATGACAGAATGTGTGAGTGAGTGCAAGCTGGCAACAGTTGTTGACATGAGACTGGTCTACCCCCAGCCCACCCCCCACCCGCTTCATGATTCCACCCAACTCAAAACCCTGCTGCAGCCCTGTGAATATGAAAGACAAACAGCACACACGCAAACAGAGAACACAGTCCATGGAGAAGGGGGCAATCTGGAGCCTAATGATTCTAAAAAGTTCATTACCACATTTGTCTAGGTCTGTGACTGCGTGGGAGGCAATATCAGAGAGCATGAATAAACATTATCTAGACTAGCAGCACAGAGACACAGCTATTATATCTGTCTTTATTAACATAAGAGAAATGTCTGCACACATTCAACACTCCAACAGTTTTATAAATTAAACAACTTCAAATAACTTTTCCTACCCTCCTTTGTGCGCAGCGAGAGAACAAAGTTAGCGCTTCTCTCTCGGAGGCCTAATGAATGGCTCGGCGTGTGCGCCTGTTCATTTCTTTCAACTCATTATTTAATTGCAACTCATGGATGAGAAGCAAACGTAATTTACGATGCCATCGCGCTTCATTTGAGTATGTATTCCTTATCGCACACACACACACACACTGTATACACACACACACACTCACACACAAAACACAGGGGGGAAGTAATTTTGATCACGGCACTTCTGTGTGTCCTTTCAATGCAATGCATGAATGGCCTTACAGCAAAGACTCATAGCCTATACACACACATACAGTATACACATACATACATACAGTACATACATGCATAGTTATGTTATTTTTTTATGTATCACTGAAAACTTTATAAGAGATCCCTGGTGGGAGCAACAAACAGTGAGCGGACAAGATCAAGCTGCCTCTCCCTCTTCTTCTGCCACCTCCTTTTCCAAACTCTTAAAGGGATACTTCGGTATTTTGGCAATGAGAACTTCTCCAGAGTCAGATGAACTTGTGGATAAAAATTTTATGTCTCTGTGTCCAGTATGAAGGAAGTTAGAGGTAGTTTTTCGAGTCAATGCTAACTAGCGTTAGTGCAATGCCTGGAAGTCTATGGGTATCTGCTACCCCCATTGACTTCCAGTCATTGCGCTAAAGCTAGTTAGCAATTAGCGACTTCCTTCAAACCGCACGCTGAGACATAAAAATGGTACCCATGAGTTCATCTGACTCTGGGGAAGTTGATAAAGGGCCTCATTACCAAAATCCCGAAGTATCCCTTTAACATCCCCTCTACCCCATGTCTTCCTCTCTGGCTGGCATGTTGGAACTGCACTTCATCTTCCCCTACTAACTAACACACACTTACTGCATCCTAACATGGCTGCTGAGTTCTCAGTCAACTAGTTCAACAGTGAGTAGTGTAGTGGTCCAGTAGATATCCCACAGTGAGTAGGACAGGGCTACGGGTCCTTACCTTTGGTGGCCCCTGCGGCCCCCAGGTGGTAGATGGCCCCCAGGATGAGCCACAGAGCCCTCTGCTCCTCCACTGAGATGCCCAGCACCTTCATGGCTGCCTGCAGCTTGGTGAACTGCTGAGATGACTTCTGTTTGTCCTCCGGCTACAGAGAGGGAGGAAGGGAGGTGGAAGAATGAAGATGAAGGGCACAGTTCACCAGTTTTCCAGTTGTCCTACACACATACAATTCAGAAAAGGACATATAATACACATTATAATAAGAGCAAAATAACAGCATTTTACTTTAGACTGAGGCACAATTCCGAAGGCGCTGTTCTCTGCAAAGTGGTTAAAGTGCAGCTCCGTTCTGAGAGGAAACAGGGGAAATGAACAGGTTCAAATAGCTAGTTTACACCACAAGGTTAACATGAGAACAAGATTATATACACAAGACCAAGCTTCTGCAATCTACTGCAACCACCCACTTCAATTCAATCCCAATTGAGAGGTGGTAGAGGGCTCACCTGAGTGTGGTGTCAGCTCCGGCCATCATGTAGTAGAAGACGTTGAAGGTGGACTCAGTCTCCGGCCGTTTGGTCACTCTCAGCTTCTCAAGCAGCATGGTCTGAGGTACAGGAAGAGGACAACAAGATGTCAATATGTGTGTGTGTGTGCGTGCGTCAGTGTCCATGCCCGATACTGCCTACCTGTATGGATGCGGAGGCCACCTGGCCAGCCTGGTCGAAGTCCAGAGAGACAATCTGAGAGAAGCGGCTGGCATTGGTGTTCATGGAGGTGGAGCTGTTTCCAAATGCCTCCAGGATGGTGTATACTGCCTGCCACTTCTCCCCTGCAGGCACCGAGGGAGGGAGGGGGACAGAGGGAGGGAGGGAGGGAGGGGGACAGGGGGAGGGAGGGAGGGAGGGAGACAGGGGGAGGGAGGGAGGGGGACAGGGGGAGGGAGGGAGGGAGACAGAGGGAGGGGGACAGAGGGAGGGAGGGAGGGGGACAGAGGGAGGGGGACAGAGGGAGGGAGGGAAGGAGGGGGACAGAGGGAGGGAGGGAGGGAAGGAGAGGGACAGAGGGAGGGAGGGGACAGAGGGAGGGAGGGAGGGAAGGAGAGGGACAGAGGGAGGGAGGGGGACAGAGGGAGGGAGGGAGGGAAGGAGAGGGACAGAGGGAGGGAGGGGGACAGAGGGAGGGAGGGAGGGAAGGAGAGGGACAGAGGGAGGGAGGGGGACAAAGGGAGGGAGGGAAGGAGGGAAGGAAGGAGAGGGACAGAGGGAGGGAGGGGGACAGAGGGAGGGAGGGGGACAGGCAGGGGGACAGAGGGAGGGAGGGAGGGAGGGAGGGAGGGAAGGAGAGGGACAGAGGGAGGGAGGGAGGGAAGGAGAGGGACAGAGGGAGGGAGGGGGACAGAGGGACAGAGGGAGGGAGGGGGACAGAGGGAGAGAGGGAGGGAGGGGGACAGAGGGAGGGAGGGAGGGAAGGAGAGGGACAGAGGGAGGGAAGGAGAGGGACAGAGGGAGGGAGGGGGACAGAGGGAGGAAGGAGAGGGACAGAGGGAGGGAAGGAGAGGGACAGAGGGAGGGAGGGGGACAGAGGGAGGAAGGAGAGGGACAGAGGGAGGGAGGGGGACAGAGGGAGGGAGGGAAGGAAGGAAGGAGAGGGACAGAGGGAGGGAGGGGGACAGAGGGAGGGAGGGAAGGAAGGAAGGAGAGGGACAGGGGAGGGAGGGAAGGAGGGAAGGAAGGAGAGGGACAGAGGGAGGGAGGGAAGGAAGGAGAGGGACAGAGGGAGGGAGGGGGACAAAGGGAGGGAGGGAAGGAGGGAAGGAAGGAGAGGGACAGAGGGAGGGAGGGGGACAGAGGGAGGGAGGGGGACAGGCAGGGGGACAGAGGGAGGGAGGGAGGGAAGGAGAGGGACAGAGGGAGGGAGGGAGGGAAGGAGAGGGACAGAGGGAGGGAGGGGGACAGAGGGACAGAGGGAGGGAGGGGGACAGAGGGAGAGAGGGAGGGAGGGGGACAGAGGGAGGGAGGGAGGGAAGGAGAGGGACAGAGGGAGGGAAGGAGAGGGACAGAGGGAGGGAGGGGGACAGAGGGAGGGAGGGAAGGAAGGAGAGGGACAGAGGGAGGGAGGGGGACAGAGGGAGGGAGGGAAGGAAGGAGAGGGACAGAGGGAGGGAGGGGGACAGAGGGAGGGAAGGAGAGGGACAGAGGGAGGGAGGGAAGGAAGGAGAGGGACAGAGGGAGGGAGGGGGACAGAGGGAGGGAGGGAAGGAAGGAAGGAGAGGGACAGAGGGAGGGAGGGGGACAGAGGGAGGGAGGGAAGGAAGGAAGGAGAGGGACAGGGGAGGGAGGGAAGGAGGGAAGGAAGGAGAGGGACAGAGGGAGGGAGGGAAGGAAGGAGAGGGACAGAGGGAGGGGGGAAGGGGGACAGAGGGAGGGAAGGAAGGAGAGGGACAGGGGGAGGGGGGGAGGGAGGGAGGGAAGGAAGGAGAGGGACAGAGGGAGGGAGGGAAGGAAGGAGATGGACAGAGGGAGGGAGGAAGGGGGACAGGCAGGGGGACAGAGGGAGGGAGGGAGGGAGGGAGGGAGGGAGGGAGGGAGGGAGGGAGGGAGGGAGGGAGAGGGACAGGGGGAGGCAGGGAGGGAAGGAAGGATAGGGACAGAGGGAGGGAGGGAAGGAAGGAAAGGGACAGAGGGAGGGAGGGAGGAAGGAAGGAGAGGGACAGAGGGAGGGAGGGAGGAAGGAAGGAGAGGGACAGAGGAGGGAGGGAGGAAGGGGGAGAGGCAGGGGGACAGAGGGAGGGAGGGAAGGAAGGAGAGGGACAGAGGGAGGGAGGGAGGAAGGAAGGAGAGGGACAGAGGAGGGAGGGAGGAAGGGGGACAAGGCAGGGGGACAGAGGACAGTTAGAGGACACCTTTATTTATTCCAAATATCATGTCAGTGTTTTTTGATTTCACATTCAATACTGTTCTATTTGTGAGGGGATTAGACTACCATGTTGTGAGTATCTTTGATAATCATGTTATGACATTTCAGTTAGGCTTCGTCAATGCTTCCCTTAGTGGAGCTCCTTTCCCTCCTTCGAGATCAGGATCAGCAGGAACGCCTCATTACACAGAGAGTAGGGCTACCAGTCAGACTCTCCCTAATTGCTCCTGTACGTCGCTCTGGATAAGAGCGTCTGCTAAATGACTAAAATGTAACTGTAAATGTAGGTTTGTGAAACTTATATAGCCTACTGCACCTCCTATAGCAGCTCCCCTGTTTACAGTCTAGTCGTGGCTGGGTTCTGGAGCTCTCATTAGCCATTACAGCTAACCAGGAGAAGCTGAGGAATTTTGATAAGCTTTGCTAATTATCCCCCAGCTCCACAGGGCATCATTAGAGGTTCCTCTCATCCATCACACACACACACACACACACATACACGAATGCACACACACACACACAGGCGCACGTTTTCACACACACACACAAATACTGGAATACTGAGTCAGCCACAACCGATCTTCGAACCAAAAAGTTTCGAAGCCAGCTTCCATCAAGCTGCCCCTCGCTCCTCCTCCTCCTCCTCCTCCTCCTCCTCCTCCTCCTCCTCTCCCAAATTCTCATTAACACCCCTACACTCTCCCCCATGTCTACCTCTCTGGCTGGCATGTTGGAACTGCACTTTATATTACCCTACTAACGAACACATCTACTGACCTGCTTTCTGCTGAGTTCTCAGTCAATTAGTTGACACTGATCTAATCAGTAACAACTCAGTGAATGTCCTCCTGTGTACAAACATATGCACAATCTGTGTGGAGCCATTAGATTATTTACTTAATTAGCTATTAGGCTATTAAGACTAATTACCTACATAGTGAATTTAAGGCACCACGGTTATTATTAACACTGAAGAAATTTAGCCACCATCTCGGACCAAATTAATTCCAAGGTGATTATAACAGTCCTTCAACATTCTTTACATTTCATTTATACATTTCCCTCAGTCATTTAATAGACAAAAAACCCTGAATACTAGCTTTACTGCTTGCTGGGTGGTAATGAGACATTTTGGTAGAGTCCAGGACCAGGCCAAAAAGAGAGCGGTTAACTGAGGACTCTCTCACCAGAGAAGATCTTTCCGGTGCTGCCAGCAATGGAGACCAGGTACTGGACCAGGTGTTGACAGTTGGTGGTCTTGCCGCTGCCGCTCTTCCCCAGCAGCACGATGGACTGGTCCTGACGCGTGGTCAACAGGTTCCTGTAGGCCGACTGGGCCACCGCGTAGATGTGAGGTGCTGTGTCCTCTCGCCTGCACCCCTTAAACATGTGCATCACCTGATGGGACCAAGGAGAGGGAGGGAGGGAGGGAGGGAGGCAGAGGGTTTGGGGGAGAGAGAGGTACACAACATTTTAATTGTAGTTCACCTCATGTCCTCCCAGTGACTCCTGTACGGTCCTCTGAGGGGCTCTGTGTGTGTGTGCGCGCGCGTCCTTAAATCGCCACATCCCAGCTAAGCACCCTGTCTGTAAGGTCTAATGGGTAGTCGTTCCGTTATGAGTGATGAGACTTAAGTAGATATTACAGCCTACAGGCCTCCTCAATACTGTAACCTCTAAATCTCATTAGGATAATTGGATTTCATTGTCATGTTGTGGACCACTGAAGACTTCCCTCTCTATCCTCCTAGTTATCTCTCCTGTTTTAATTAATCCATACTCCTCTCCTTAACAGGAAATACTATGACATAATAGCTAGGACATACTAGCATTAAGTAGACCCCAATGCGTACATCAAAAAGCATGCATGATACCATTCTAAACTGAGAATAAACCAGAATCATGTCAGTGGAGTGGTACAGATATGTTCTCATGAAATGTGCATCTGTGTGTCTCTGTGTGTGTGAAGACATGCATCTGCTGTGTGTGTCCTCTCTCCTCACCTTCTCTGAATACATGGAGGGTGCGCTGAGGGGGTTGATGATGACCATGTTGGGCCCGGCCTGTGTGTGGATGAGGTTTCCCCCGTAGCGCTGGCGCAGGGAGTGCATTACACTGGACTCATTGAGGTACTGCAGCGAGGCCAGGTCCTCAGAGCGGTCAAACGACGGGGGGTTCGCCTGGGACAGGAGCAAAGGTCAAAGGTGAACGATTAATGACTGATGAGTATTGTAATTCTAGAGCTTTATTGAAAGGTACACAGCAATATGAAAACATCATACACACTGGGACTCTGGTTGTCTGAAGTGGGACTGCTTACAGAAATGACCAACAACAACAGAATTCAAATCTACCAAGACCTTGCCTTTTGATAAGACAGGTTGAAGTTTCTCCAGGTTGCCTACACCTATTTTGTATTGTCAGATTGATCTAAACAAAGAGCCCTCTGTAGGGGTAGAGGCTAGGGGTCCATTTGAGACTGGCAATCTGACTGGTAATGTCTTGAGTTTCACTGAGGAGTAGAGGAGCAGTTTTAAGAGAAGTCAAGCACGGATTTAGTATGCCACACCGTGACTTGCCACCAGCCACCAGGAACCTGATGCCAAGTCTTTGATGCAATTAAAACAGATGTCTCCCTCCAACCTCAGACGGGTCCAAGTTTGCACTTCCTTAATCAAACAGATGGTTCAAACGTTTGATTAGATGACGACCTTGACGCTGTTGAAAACACTTACTGTCCAAAGTCACCCTTATTATCAGTTCACCCTAACAGAGTTAAATGACTGTCCATAAAACCAGGAGGGAATTTCAACTTTTTCTCCACCTTGAAAGCAGAGCAGACATCCTCTAGTCAAGGTCTTGGAGACAGCATGTTGTAGATGATGGGAGGTTTTTCTGCTTTGTGCCAGAACAGTTTTTAAAGCGTCCTGTCACAGATCTCTCTGTGATTCGGGCCTGGTGCCATGTCTGTGCGAGTCACCTGATCGAGGCCTGCCAAACTCACACCTGTTCCCCTCTAACCTGTCCCCTCTACACAGACGTCCCACAATCCCCTGGGCCAGGGACAGTCTGCGTCCTGGCTGACCATCTGTGTCTGCTTCTGGCTAAGACGGGCTGACTGACGGGTGCCAAGACCCCCTCCCTCTTTCTTGGAAATTTCCCCTACATGCCGCCCCCCCTCCCCCCCTCCCCTCCCACCAGGTCGATCTCTGCTTCATGGCCCTCCTAACGGACAAGCCTATACCCTAGCCCTGATGGCAACCCTAAGATAGTCTATGCAATCAAGCAAAGTCAATGTCTTCTCCTTTGACCCTCTTAAGGAACTAGAGTTTAGCCCCAATAACAAAACTAAGATGGAGTCTGTAAAATCAAGTAAAAATACATTGAAGGTGTAGTCCCCTCCCCCACCTTCTCCACGTCATCCTCATCTACGTCCAGCACTGTCCCGTCGTGTTCCAGTTTGATCTTCACTTTCCCCTCCGGCAGAGAGCCCGCCTCCGTCTTCAGCAGCGTTGCTATGGACACAGACACACACAAATAACTTATTGTGATATACAGTGCATTCGGAAAGTATACAGACCCCTGTATAAAAAAACAAAAACAGAAATACCTTATTTAAATAAGTATTCAGACCCTTTGCTATGAGATTCGAAATTGAGCTCAGGTGCATCCTGTTTTCATCGATCATTCTTGAGATGTTTCTATGATGGGAGAACCTTCCAGAAGGACAACCCTCTGCAGCACTCCACCAATCGGGCCTTTACGGTAGAGTGGCCAGACGGAAGCCCCTCCTCAATAAAAGGCACATGACAGCCCACTTGGAGTTTGCCAAAAGGCACCGAAGGACTCTCAGACTATGAGAAACAAGATTCTCTGGTCTGATGAAACCAAGATTGAACTCTTTGGCCTGAATGCCAAGCGTCACATCTGGAGGAAACCAGGCACTGCTCATCACCTTGCCAATACAATCCCTACTGTGAAGCATAGTGGTGGCAGCATCATGCTGTGGGGATGATTTTCAGCAGCAGGGACTGGAAAAATAGTCTGGATCGAGGGAAAGATGAATGGAGCAAAGTACAGAGAGATCCTTGATGAAAACCTGCTCCAGAGCACTCAGGACCTCAGACTGGGGCGAAGGTTCATCTTCCAACAGGACAACGACCCTAAGCACACAGCCATGACAATGCAGGAGTGGCTTCGAGACAAGTCTCTGAATGTCCTTGAGAGGCCCAGCCAGAGCTCGGACTTGAATCCCGATCAAACATCTCTGGCGAGACCTCAAAATAGCTAGGGGTCTGAATACTTTCTGAATGCACTGTAACTTATTGGGTGGAGTGGGCACAGACACGGTTCCAGGAAAAAACAATAGCCCATAGTTTAAAAGCAAGGGTAAAAATTAGCAGGGCCAAAGCTCTGCACCCCTCCTGGTCTAAGATGTAAGACAGGAACTTACCCAGGGAGAAGCCATCCTTGTGGACCAGCCAGACCTTCTCTGAGCCGTACCATGCCTGCTCTGCGGCTATCTGCTCCTCTGTCTTCACCTGGAAGAGATGGGGAGAAGACAACAGTCACACACACAGCAGAACAATGACCTTAGGCCAGGTCACCTTATACTGGGCCTTTCTGTGGCTGCAGTAGCTACCACTCAGCAGTTTTCAACCACAGAGAGGCTTTAGACTAGAGAGGACATGTGCTCCCTGCAAACACACCTGTTCATATCAATAACATTCACTCACGTGTGTTTAAAGTAGCTGGTTATCAGGCCAGTGTTTAAAGCTTATAGCATGTTACACAATTATGTACAGTAGCATTGGAGATAATGGGCTGACAGTGGGCATGCAGTGGACTTGCTAATAGTGCATCTTGTGATAAAAGCTGTATAGGCTTCAGTGTAGCAGGCAGAGACAAAAAGCAGTTAGGATTTGAAGGAGTCCCAGATCACAAATCAGAGAGAGACATTTCTCCCAACGCAGCTCAGAGTGTCGCCTAGAAATGCCTGACCGCTCCGTGTTACCACGCTTGACCTTCCCAAAGCCTCTAACATAAGCCTTCAGGCTGTCTGTGTGTGTGTGTGTGTGTGTGTGTGTGAGAGAGAAAGAGAGAGAGAGCAGGAGGCAGTTAAATCTGACAGAGAACATGAAGTATCAGTGAACCGAATCTGGACAAAGACACTGTTGGATGCACATCAATGTCACACAGCATGGTGGGTGAGCGGAGGGAGGAGTATGAGGGGAATGGATACACTATCCACACACGCACAACACCACAACACAACACACCCAATGCTAGGGATGGACAGTATCCCCAGGGACGACAACAAGACAATATAAAGTAAAGAACACAGGGATAAAAAAAAACATTTGAAATTCACATTGTGTGAAATTTAGGCCTATACATTGAGGGAAAAAAGTATTTGATCCCCTGCTGATTTTGTACGTTTGCCCACTGACAAAGAAATGAGCAGTCTAGAATTTGAATGGTAGGTTTATTTGAACAGTGAGAGACAGAATAACAACAAAAAAATCCAGAAAAATGCATGTAAAAAATGTTATAAATTGATTTGCATTTTAATGAGGGAAATAAGTATTTGACCCCTCTGCAAAACATGACTTTGTGATTGCCAACAAGGGTTTTGTCACCAAGTACTGAGGTCAGACGTTTCTTGTAGTTGGCCACCAGGTTTGCACACATCTCAGGAGGGATTTTGTCCCACTCCTCTTTGCAGATCTTCTCCAAGTCATTAAGGTTTCGAGCCTGACGTTTGGCAACTCGAACCTTCAGCTCCCTCCACAGATTTTCTATGGGATTAAGGTCTGGAGACTGGCCAGGCCACTCCAGGACCTTAATGTGCTTCTTCTTGAGCCACTCCTTTGTTGCCTTGGCCGTGTGTTTTGGGTCATTGTCATGCTGGAATACCCATCCACGACCCATTTTCTATGCCCTGGCTGAGGGAAGGGGGTTCTCACCCAAGATTTGACGGTACATGGCCCCGTCCATCGTCCCTTTGATGCGGTGAAGTTGTCCTGTCCCCTTAGCAGAAAAACACCCCCAAAGCATAATGTTTCCACCTCCATGTTTGACGGTGGGGATGGTGTTCTTGGGATCATAGGCAGCATTCCTCCTCCTCCAAACACGGCGAGTTGAGTTGTTGCCAAAGAGCTCGATTTTGGTCTCATCTGACCACAACACTTTCACCCAGTTCTCCTCTGAATCATTCAGATGTTCACTGGCAAACTTCAGACGGGCATGTATATGTGCTTTCTTGAGCAGGGGGACCTTGCGGGCGCTGCAGGATTTCAGTCCTTCACGGCGTAGTGTGTTACCAATTGTTTTCTTGGTGACTATGGTCCCAGCTGCCTTGAGATCATTGACAAGATCCTCCCGTGTAGTTCTGGGCTGATTCCTCACCATTCTCATGATCATTGCAACTCCACGAGGTGAGATCTTGCATGGAGCCCCAGGCTGAGGGAGATTGACAGTTATTTTGTGTTTCTTCCATTTGCGAATAATCGCACCAACTGTTGTCACCTTCTAGCCCATTCCAGCCTTGTGTAGGTCTACAATCTTGTCCCTGACATCCTTGGAGAGCTCTTTGGTCTTGGCCATGGTGGAGAGTTTGGAATCTGATTGATTGCTTCTGTGGACAGGTGTCTTTTATACAGGTAACAAGCTGAGATTAGGTGCACTCCCTTTAAGAGTGTGCTCCTAATCTCGGCTCTTTACCTGTATAAAAGACACCTGGGAGCCAGAAATCTTTCTGATTGAGAGGGGGTCAAATACTTATTTCCCTCATAAAAATGCAAATCAATTTATAACATTTTTGACATGCGTTTTTATGGGTTTTTTGGTTGTTATTCTGTCTCTCACTGTTCAAATAAACCTACCATTCAAATTATAGACTGCTCATTTCTTTGTCAGTGGGCAAACGTACAAAATCAGCAGGGGATCAAATACTTTTTTCCCTCACTGTATACTGCATCTTATTTCTAATCATGCATAATCAGCCACAATCAGATGATGTTTTTTGCAGCGTCTGTCTCATTGTCTCCTAACTGGAAAACTGCCGTCATGCAAAGACATCTACATGACAAAATGTGATGGTATGATTGATCCTGTGGAATCCAGACAACCACAAATCTTAAGTGCCGTCGAACAAGTTTCATTTTGAGTGTTGATTTACCCCTGAAAATGTTCTAATTAGGTGAAAGATGGCCAAAGGAGTGCGGGTGGCTTGGCTGTGCCTGAATACTACGCAGATGTGTTTGGTGGGGGGGAATGGTGGGGGACGACACTGCAACGGAACACAACACACAGAGTACACAGCACTCCAGGGGTCGGTGGTGGGAGTGGTGCACGTGAGAGGTTGAGGGGGTGAATTACACACAGGCACAGCAAAGGCCAGACCTTGGGTTGTTGGGCAGCGGCGTGAGACGCCTGAAGGATGGCCACGGGGTCCTCGTCCACCTGTCCCTGGAGGACAGCAGGCGTGAGGGGAGGAGAAGGGATCAAAGTTCATAGTTAGAGTGGTGCTATAGTGGAAAGATGGGTATTTGTATTTGTATTTATTATGGATCCCCATTAGCTGCTGCCAAGGCAGCAGCTACTCTTCCTGGTGTCTGGAAAATGTAAAGCAGTTATACAATTTTAAAAACATTACAATACATTCATAACAGATTTCACAACACACTAAGTGTGTGAACTCAGGCCCCTACTCCACTACCACATGTCTACAACACAACATCCATGTGTACGTGTGTGTATAGTGCTTATGTTATCATGTGTGTGTATGGATGTGTCTGCACCCATGTTTGTGTTGCTTCACAGTCCCTGCTGTTCCATATTTTTAAATCTGATTCTACTGTTTGCATCAGTTACCTGATGTGGAATAGAGTTCCATGTAGTCATGGCTCTATGTAGTACTGTGCGCCTCCCATAGTCTATTCTGGACTTGGGGACTGTGAAGAGACCTCTGGTGGCATGTCTTGTGGGGTATGCATGGGTGTCTGAGCTGTGTACTAGTCATTTTAACAGACTATACCTACATGTCTATACCTCTCACAAATACAAGTAGTGATGAAGTCAACCTCTCCTCCACTTTGAGCCAGGAGAGATTGACATGCATATTATTAATGTTAGCTCTCTGTGTACATCCAAGGGCCAGCCGTGCTGCTCTGTTCTGAGCCAACTGCAATTTTCCTATGTCCCTCTTTGTGGCACCTGACCACCTGACTGAACAGTAGTCCAGGTGCAACAAAACTAGAGCCTGTAGGACCTGCCTTGTTGATAGTGCTGTTAAGAATGCAGAGCAGCGCTTTATTATAGACAGACTTCTCCCCATCCTAGCTACTGTTGTATCAATATGTTTTGACCATCACAATTTACAATCCAGGGTTACTCCAAGCAGTTTAGTCACCTCAACTTGCTCAATGTCCACATTATTCATTACGAGATGTAGTTGAGGTTTAGGGTTTAGTGAATGATTTGTCCCAAATACAATGATTTTAGTTTTGGAAATATTTAACACTAACATATTCCTTGCTACCCATTCCGAAACTAACTGCAGCTCTTTGTTAAGTGTTGCAGTCATTTCAGTTGCTGTAGTAGCTGACGTGTATAGTGTGGAGTCATCCGCAAACATACACACACTGGCTTTACTCAAAGCCAGTGGCATGTCGTTAGTAAAGATTGAAAAAAGTAAGGGGCCTAAACCGCTGCCCTGGAGAATTCCTGATTCTACCTGGATTATGTTTGAGAGGCTTCCATTAAAGAACACCCTCTGTGTTCTATTAGACAAGTAACTCTTTATCCACATTATAGCAGGGGGTGTAAAGCCATAACACATGTTTTTCCAGCAGCAGACTATGATCGATAATGTCAAAAGCTGCACTGAAGTCTAACAAGACAGCCCCCACAATCATTTTATCATCAATTTCTCTCAGCCAATCATCAGTCATTTGTGTAAGTGCTTTGCTTGTTGAGTGTCCTTCCCTATAAGCGTGCTGAAAGTCTGTTGTCAATTAGTTTACTGTGAAATAGCATTGCATCTGGTCAAACACAATTTTTTCCAGAAGTTTACTAAGGGTTGGTAACAGGCTGATTGGTCAGCTATTTGAGCCAGTAAAGGGGGCTTTAATATTCTTGGGTAGCGGAATGACTTTAGCTTCCCTCCAGGCCTGAGGGCACACACTTTCTAGTAAGCTTAAATTGAAGATGTGTCAAATAGGAGTGGCAATATCGTCCGCTATTATCCTCAGTAATTTTCCATCCAGATTGTCTGACCCCAGTGGCTTGTCATTGTTGATAGACAACAATAATTTTTTCACCTCTTCCACACTGACTTTACGGAATTCAAAAGTACAATTCTTGTCTTTCATAATTTGGTCAGATATACCTGGATGTCAGCGTTTGTTGCTGGCATGTCATACCTACGTTTGTTTATCTTGCCAATGAAAAAGTAATTAAAGTAGTTGGCAATATCAGTGGGTTTTGTGATGAATTAACTATCTGATTCAATGGGGAGGAAAAACTGGGGGATGGCAAAGAACGAGGAGAGGTCAGAGATGAGGAGAGGTCAGAGATGAGGAGAGGTCATAAAGGGGAGACAGAGAGAACACCTGACAGTCATTAATCACACACACGATAAACCCCCACCCACTGCCATTCACTCTCATTGCGACTGGACATCACACAGGGCAAACAAACATGCCGCACATCTTAATCAGGGCACCATTCCACTGCCATGCTATTGACAAAACAAAAACTGCACATTGAAGTCCTTTGTCTGGGTTGGTTTGTCAGTTTCCATACAGGTCAAGGTCTGTTTGATTGCCCTTGAGGCATCTAGATACTATCACAGTTTAATACCAGCTGTGTTCCAAAAACAGGAAGGGCAGGCAAGGATTGAACCAGGTAATATCAGGGACAAATATCAGAGAGTTCGGGGAAAACACCAAGCATCATTACAGATGAACCTTACATAGACAGGTAGGGTGAGAGAGGGGAAAGTTAGGAGAGGAATCTAGGCTTACGCTGGACATGCCACAAGAGCACACACTTCAACCAGGCCGCCAGAGGGGACCCCTGGGGGCCACAGTACCTGAGGGGGGGTTGGGGCTGGAGAAAGGGTCGGGGCTGAGGCACAAACCACCGGCTCCAGCTAGCCATACAACAGCCACAGATAGACGTAGCCAAGCACCAATTAGAAAGAGAGAGAGAGAGAGAGAGAGAGAGAGAGAGAGAGAGAGAGAGAGAGAGAGAGAGAGAGAGAGAGAGAGAGAGAGAGAGAGAGAGAGAGAGAGAGAGAGAGAGACTCAATATAAAACATGAATTGACAAATCCAGTGAATGTTTGACAGGTGGCAAAACAAGAATGGAAACAGAAAGCAGCATAGACATAAACAGTAAATTAGTTCAGTCATGCATGGATATGCACACATAACAGACACACTATACACACACGTACACTTGGATTGTGTGTAGTAGTAGACTAGTGGCCTGAGGGAACACACACTTCATGTATTGTCCAATCTGTTGTAAAATGTATTTTAATATTTCAAAATTGCATTATAATGTATATTGCTGCCTTCATTTTTGCTGGACCCAAGGAAGAGTAGATGCTGCCTCTTGTAGCTCAGTTGGTAGAGCATGGCGCTTGCAACACCAGGGTTGTGGGTTCGATTCCCACGGGGGGCCAGTATGAAAAATGTATGCACTCACTAACTGTAAGTCGCTCTGGATAAGAGCATCTGCTAAATGACTAAAATGTAAAGCTGCCTTGGCAGCAGCTAATGGGGATACATAATAAAAACAAATACAGTCTGAGACTTCCATGAATTAAGTCAATTGTAGTGAAAATGAGGGGGTTGTACAAAACAAAGTAATCAGCGATTGGACCATTTCTAGCTCATCAGTGTATCAAAGCCAATGACGAGTTTTCAAAACAAAAGAAATCGTCGGGGAGTTACTCAGATCCAGACTAATCGTGGAGAAGAAACTAACGTCCGTGGGCATGGCGTAGAGTTTGGCCAGAGCAAGGCGTTTGGGTAGCCAGGCAATGGATATGGCCCAAATTTGTAAATCTGTATTTTTTATTAAATGTGCCAAAAAGGAAAATGACAAATTACTATTAGCAATCAAGATAAAGATATAACATCCAGAGAAGAAAATAAAGAGAGGAGGAGAGATCGAGAGCATGATGGGTTGTTCATGGAAAATAAATAAGCACCTCTAAATTCATTAATGGAATGTTAATCAATGTGTCCTGTTAAAATGAATAAAGGAAAGAAAGTAAAGATTTAAAAAGTGAAAGAGGAGAAGCATGTATCAAGAGGGAGAGAGAGAGAGAGGAAATAATAGAGAAACTGAGAGAGAGAGAGAGAGAGAGAGAGAGAGAGAGAGAGAGAGAGAGAGAGAGAGAGAGAGAGAGAGAGAGAGAGAGAGAGAGAGAGAGAGAGAGAGAGAGAGAGAGAGAGAGAGAGAGAGAGAGAGAGAGAGAGAGAGAGAGAGAGAGAGAGAGAGAAAGAAAGAAAGAAAGAAAGAAAGAAAGAAAGAAAGAAAGAAAGAAAGAAAGAAAGAAAGAAAGAAAGAAAGAAAGAAAGAAAGAAAGAAAGAAAGAAAGAAAGAAAGAAAGAAAGAAAGAAAGAAAGAAAGAAAGAAGGAGGGAAGGTGGGTCTTTACAGGCGCACTGAATATCCTCTCCAGGCGTCTCTGAGCCTCTTCAGTGGGACTGAGCGGCGCCTCCTGGAGGTCAGATCACCAACAGGTTGAGCTCTGAAACTACAAGGCTATCAAAGCGCACTATTCTAGAGGACCACATGCAACACTGTTTCATAGACAACAGAACTGTGAGATGTTCGCTAGATGCCGTGCCAATCCTGAACTCACACACACTTGGTTACAAAACCTCACTTACACAGCATACCAACAGTGAACTGTGTGAATGCTGTGGGGCACACCAACACACACACCTTTTGGGTTATGGTTGGGGTAGTCTTTGATGAAACGGTTGATGAATTGTTCTGTGGTGAAGCCTTCTCAATGGGAACAGAGGACAGGGGAGAGGCTGCCACCTTCAAATGGTACACACAGATACATCCACGCCCACAAGCACACCGTAAGTAATGTACACACACATTCAAGTAGTCCATAAGATAAAGAAATCATACAACCACGCTGAACAAATTCAAAACTAACCATGCTCTAGACGTCCAGAGTCTAGCTAAGCTAGTGAGCAAATCAACAGTTGAGGGATACAAAAGCCCACATGGATGTGAAATCATTCACATCTCAATGCGCAAGGCGAAGCCAAGCAAAACTATAACTAGCTTGGATAACACAACACAAGCAAACTTTAGCCTTAGACAACTATAGCAAACTCAGATAGCCACTGTAGCGGTCAAAGCCAGCTTGTGGTTGGCTAGCAAGTAAACAAAGACCCTGAGAGGCCGGTAATTTCCAAAACTCAAAACACAAAATGTGTAGATAATTCTCTTATCCCAACGCCTGCCACGGTGGCTGCAGCGTGGCATTGAACTCTTCTCCCAGAAAGACAATGTCACTATCGGTAATTAGCTCTGCGGGTCTCCCTGCTCCAGGCTACAGCGACAGAACATTCCACCCCGATACGCTTTTTCCTCCTTTGGAACCCCCCCCCCCCCCCGACAGGCTAACCTCAATAAACAAGGCTTCCAAGCTGCAGATGACAGCAGGGTCTCTTGGGTTGAGGCAGTAGGAAAAAAAGAGCTACTGAACTTGTTGTTTTGCTGGAAGCTGTCTCAGCAGCCCTGGCGTCTCAAAGGAGAGAGATGTGAGGAAGGAGAGCTGTGTGAGACAGGCTCCATCCCTCATGAGAAACTCAGAGAGAGATGGAGCTCGAATCAGAGCAGCGAATGCAACAAAAGCTTCAGCCCCACGAGACTGTGCCCTTTAACAAACTGAGAAACAAACTGACTTTGTGCAAATGAGAAAAGTTCTGGAGAAACAAACAAGTTCAATAGGGAGTTGAGCCCATCGTGGCCCCAAAATGGAGCTTCAACTCTGCTAACAAGTGGAGAACTCAACAATTGAAGTTAGTTAAAATAAAACCCCACACACACACACACACAAAAACAGAGTTATCATGGAGACGCAAAGAGTGCTTTCTGTGCATTAGCGATTAACATCTGTTTTTTCACACAGTGGTCTCAAAAGTGGTCCATGCAGTGTGGACAGTAGGCCTACCTCAGGCTTCTTCACAGCTGGCAGTTTGGGGGGCTGGATGAACACCGGTGGTGGAGAGAGGGCATTCGCCTTGGGAGTGATGAAGGCGGAAGGAGGGGAGAGAGGCGAGGCTTTGGGAGGAGTAGGGGAGAGAGGCGAGGCCTTGGGGGCTTGGACGAACCCTGCAGGGGGAGTACTGCGGGAGGACTTAGAGGTGGGAATGGATGCTGAAGGGGGAGTGACATGGGAGTATTTAGAAGAGGGGACAAAACCAGCAGGTGGGGAAAGGGGGGTATATTTTGGGGCTGGTATGAACCCGGCAGGTGGGGCAAGGGGGGTAGATTTTGTTGGTGGGATGAAGCATGATGGGGGAATGGCTGGGGAGGATTTTGGTGCTGGTACAAACCTTGCTGGAGGGGCAAGGGGGGTACATTTTGGTGGTGGGATGAAGCATGATGGGGGAATGGCTGGGGAGGATTTGGGGGCTACAGTGGAAACTGAACGACTAACAGCAGTAGATTTTGGGGCTGGTACAAACCCTGCTGGAGGGGAAAGGGGGACTGATTTTGGTGCTGGTACAAACCCATTTAGTGGGCAAAGGGGGGCTGATTTTGGTGCTGGTACAAACCCAGCAGGTGGGGAAAGGGAGGCTGATTTTGGTGGTGGGATGAAACCTGCTGGAGGGGAGAGAGGGGAAGGCTTTGAGGCAGGGATGAAGCCTACGGGTGCAGACTTGGAGGGAACCGAGGTCAAATTAGAAGCAGTAGGAGGAACTTTAGCAGGTGCAGCCGACACGGGATTCTTATCCTCCTGTTTTGAAACTGGGCCGACATTAGGGATAGATTTAATCTCAACCAATTTAGGGCTTTCTTTTTCCTCTCTTTTCACTGCTTCCTCTTGTTTTTTTTCAGGTGGCTCATCCATGCGTGTGCGAGGGCGGTTCCTGGTCCTCCCGCGGACCATGAGGCTGGCCAGCCCTGCTGATATATCGTCCTTCTCCTCCGTCTTGATGGTGTCGTGCTTGAAAGAGAACAGTGGAACCTTTGGGACCTTGGGCACAGATGATGGCGCTTGCAATGGCACCAATTTAGGAGGTTCAGGGGCAGGTTTGGTAGGCTCAGGAGCTGGAGCATCCTCCTCTTCTGCAGGTAGTACCTTCCTCACCACTTGACGCACCACCTTTCCTACCTTCTTGCGGGTAAGGCTATGATCATCGTTGTCCAGGTCTGGCTGTCTGGCACTGCCGTTGGCAGAGCTCCCATTGACGGCACTGCCGTTAACGGATCCATTGGGCTTGCTGTTCCCGTTCAGCACAGGCTCAGGGCTAATCATGGAAGCTCTGCGTGGGTCAGGGCTCCTGAAGTGCTGTGCTGGCATCTGGATTAGAGGCACTGGACTTTTGAAGCGTTCAGGGACCTTTACGGCCCCGCGTACCCTGGGTGGCGAGGGACTCCTGACCCTGACCCCGGGCTGTGTCTTGGCCGGCTCAGGGCTTTTGGTGCAGAGTAGGCCCCTGCCTGGCTCCAGACTGGGCACGGACTGGGAGCGGCTACTCATACTGCCACTGTCGCTGTCTGACTACTCACACAGCAGGGAGGGAGAGAGCAGAGCAGCAAGACAAATGAGGAGAAACCAGAACAGACTTAAAGTAAACTCACGCAGTTCAGCTTAAAGCATATGCAAACTCCACTTTGGTAACTAAACCAAAAACGTAATCTGAGAAGCCCTGGGTTTGTCTGGATCGTCTGATAGTGTATGTATGGTTGACCAAAGAGATCACAGGTCCTGTTTGCTCTCCTGGACAGGCGTGCTGTTATGCTCACCCAACTGCCACATGCCTGCCCAGGTCCTGAAATAGAACAGGGTGGGTTGATATGAGAGGTGGTGGGTGGGGGTTTCAGACTGAGATAGCAGAGGTGTCTATGGGTGCTGACTTGGCCCCCTCTCTGTACTGCAGCACCTTGCTTCTAATGGCAGATCTAATGACACACACACACAGCACCTTCGCTCAGCTGCAAGCAAATCCTGCTATTTCACTCAAACACACCTGTGCTGAATCCTTCTCCCAGCTGCATATCACACACTAACACACTGTCCTTCCTGGCCTCACTCTCCACGCTACTGAGCACTGTGCCAATGACACACATTCTTATCTCTCCCCTAGTATTTCACGCTTGAATATCCTTGCCGTCCTACAGGCCTTATGATAACCCAACACACTGCACTGCCTTCCACAGACAGAGCCTACCTCCACCTAAGTGGCTAACCGACACTTATGAAGGTCAACAACACTTTAATGCAATAATAACCTGCTTTAGTGTTTAATCTTCCCCTCCTCCTATGCTCCAGTCGCTACAGTGCCTGACATGGCTCCATGGCTCCCATGGGGGGCTTAGCTGTGGTTCCCCCCCCAGACAGGAGGCTGAATGTTGGGGATGCAGCCTTTGGGATGCCAGCAGGCTGGGGATCAAGGCCTCTACTGTTCTTCTGTCTCTCTCCCTGTCTGCACTGCTGCAGATTAAGTGTTAAATAACACTGTGTGAGCTCTCAGACTGGGAGAGGAAAAAGGTCAACTGTGGTTCACCATCTTCGCTTTCCAACCAAGCTGCATTAATAGAGAAAACTGGAAATGTGGATGATATTCATAAACTCTTGAGGGACAATAAAAGTTGACAAGAAACATACTTGTTTATTATCAAAACCAATAGCCTTCATCAGGCTGTCAGAAACACGTTGGTTTTAATAATAAAGTATTGTCTCCCAAGAGTTGCTGAATATCTTTCATATTTGTGCGCGTGTTGAATATTATATCGCCCCGCGACCCTCATAAACTGCCTGTTTGTTCATCTTTAGGCTACGTTGGGATATGGCTGCAATTCCCACAACGAGGCTACAGATTATTCAGGAAAAAAATATATACTATTTACAAAGCAATTACAGACACCTCACACAGCGCGGATCCCCAGGCTTTTGTTGTGAAATTAAAAAGGTGTAACTGTCTGTGACATTACATCCAGAATAGAAAAATAACTACGCTCTTCCACGTTGTGCCTCTTTTCACATCGGCCTGTTAGTAACTGTCTATCGTGGCGAGAAAGAAAGTTTGCTGCTGGCAAACCTCCAAGTAAAAGACCAGTGATGTGACAGGTGCATCTCAATAGTCTGATGTGGCTTCCTCTCCTCAGCTGTAATGATACCATAATGGACTCCAATCCCCAGAAACCTGTGATCCCTTTAGTCATACACTATCAGATTCCTGATTAAGCCTACAGCAGGGCCGTTCAATTCCGGTCATGGAGGGCCGAAACACTTCTGTTTTTTGTTTCTACCTGGTAGTTATTTGCACTCACCTGGTGTCCCAGGTCTGAATCAGTCCCTGATTAGAAAGAGAGGATGAAACGTGTATTGTAGAGCCCTGCTCTAGAACTTCACAACATGAGAATGATACCAGTCAACTTACACCCTGATTTGATGTCTTGGAGCCTGGTGGTCTGACCTCTTCTTTGACCTAAAGGGTTCGGTAAGACAAGGGACTGAGGTCAAAATCTAGGACACTTAGAAGAAGTGGTCACTCGCCAGGGGTACTTGAAGGAAACACTCCCCTCATTGCATAACATGCAAAACACACACCATGCTGCAAACCTGGATGTATGCTATGTGGAAGAGCTATCTATCACTTACCATACCACACACCACATGGTGTCTATTTGAACGTTAAGGCTAATATTATTCACAGACACTAAGCTGTAGCAACAAAGGAACATTAATATGGCCCGTTTTTTTGTAAAAGTGACACATGAGAACTACAAGGCCTGCTTAAAAAGGCTTTGGATTTATTTTTACCATTTACCACTATGATGTTTTATTTTGGGTAACGGTTTGGGGAGGCGTCAGTTTACTGTGGAGCTTCAGGATGTGTTGTGATGGTCAAACAAAATGGCAGTCAAACCAAATGAAATCAAAAGCCAGCTTGGCAGTCAGAGCTCCTCTAGAATAAAGTATGTGAAGCAATATCACAGAACTCGTCATTTTGCCAAAGCAAATTCCTCCAGTCAAGGTTTTCGGCGGTGAGTCAAACACTGATATTGGATCATGCCTCCGATGACAACGATTACTTTTAGCACACCGTCAGAAAACCACGGCAGAGGCATGGCTATCAGACCACAAGCTTTCAACGACGTGACACTCTCAAGCCCCAAAATGTGGTCCTCTGTAGCTCAATTGGTAGAGCATGGCGCTTGTAACGCCAGGGTAGTGGGTTCGATCCCCGGGACCACCCATACGTAAAAATTTATGCACACATGACTGTAAGTCGCTTTGGATAAAAGCGTCTGCTAAATGGCATATTATTATTATTATAAAATGGACACTTAGTGGAGGAGTGACACATGCAGGGCACACATTTCTACATGCAGAGACACCAACGTATCCCACCCCATGTCCCCACACCGTGCAGTGCTGCACCAACGGTGCTGTGAGGAAAACTGAACAGGACTTCCCTTTTGCTCCCAGAAGGAAAAGCGTGACGAGAATGCCATGTTGGCTGTGCTGATGTCATGAGCTGTGCCGGATAAGGGGGGAAGAGGGGGGAGGGCAGGAATGGAGAGAAGTGCTGGACAGACGGACGGACAGATGGATGGAAGGGTGGATCTTCACAATAGAGGCCAAAATCACTGGTTCTTCACTCTAGGGGCCGTAACCAGTGGGATAGTGGAAGGACCACGTGTCGCAGGAAGTGAAGTGAACAAGTCTAGAGTACCAAGAAAAGCAAGAGGAGAGGGATAAGATACACAAACATACAGGAACACACTGTACACAGAACCAAGACTCAACCGTTCAGTGATTTGTGGCACACAAAAAGTATCTAGGAAATGTTGATTTCATCACAGTAAAAAACGAACAGAACACCAATACAGCAATACCTACACATAACCTTTGGGATATTTCCCCCCCAGAACAGAGAGCGGGTGAGTCAGTCTGAAGACTGGCTCTGGCTCTCCCACCACAGGCTCTAATGTGTCTATAACATGGGGGTTGCTGAGGTCTGCTGCTTATCTGTGGACACTGGGCAGGTTCAACCAGGCAGGGGCCAGGGAGATAGGACAGGGCTTTTTTTTAGGATGAGCCACATGGGCATAACGAATCAGAGGCCAACATCAGGTTGGATAGCCAGGTTGACTCTCTGGTTCCCTCTGAACACACACATACACACACACACACAAACACAACTGTGCATACATATAAATACTGTTTATACACACACACACACACACACACACACACACACACACACACACACAAACATGTAACAAAACACCATCATACACACGCACAGAGAGCCATCTAAACCGGATATAGCATGGTGACTGACACTCTCTGGCAAATGTGACTCAGCCACTGTTTTGGGAGAACACTAGTTGACTTAGCTAATAACAACAGAACAAAGCCATATTGACAATACTGAATCAATGCAGTAAAGAGATAGGCCTATGCCCAGAGATAATGAAAATAAAAGCTGAGGAACAGACTTTAATGTCTATTAGTCACTGTGAAACATGACAACTGCTTTCTGACTGACTCTGACATTAAAAGCAAAGATGTACAGTTGAAGTCGGAAGTTGACATACACTTAGGTTGGAGTCATTAAAACTTGTTTTTCAACCACTCCACAAATGTCTTGTTAACAAACTATAGTTTTGGCAAGTCGGTTAGGACCTCTACTTTGTGCATGACACAAGTCATTTTTCCAACAATTGTTTACAGACATATTATTTCACTTATAATTCACTGTATCACAATTCCAGTGGGTCAGAAGTTTACATACACTAAGTTGACTGTGCCTTTAAACAGCTTTGAAAATTCCAGAAAATGATGTCATGGCTTTAGAAGCTTCTGATAGGCTAATTGACATCTGAGTCAATTGGAGGTGTACCTGTGGATGTATTTCAAGGCCTACCTTCAAACTCGGTGCCTCTTTGCTTGATATCATGGGAAAATCCAAAGAAATCAGCCAAGACCTCAGAAAAAAAATTGTAGACCTCCACAAGTCTGGTTCATCGTTGGGAGCAATTTCCAAACGCCTGAAGGTACCACGTTAATCTCTACAAACAATAGTATGCAAATATAAACACCATGGGACCACGCAGCCGTCATACCGCTCAGGAAGGAGATTCATTCTGTCTCCTAGAGATGAACGTACTTTGGTGCGAAAAGTGCAAATCAATCCCAGAACAACAACAAATAACCATGTGAAGATGCTGGAGGAAACAGGTACAAAAGTATCTATATCCACAGTAAAAACGAGTCCTATATATAGACATAACCTGAAAGGCCGCTCAGCAAGGAAGAAGCCACTGCTCCAAAACCGCCATTAAAAAGCCAGACTACGGTTTGCAACTGCACATGGGGACAAAGATTGTACTTTTTGGAGAAATGTCCTCTGGTCTGATGAAACAAAAATAGAACTGTTTGGCCATAATGACCATCGTTATGTTTGGAGGAAAAATGTGGTGGCTTGCAAGCCCGAAGAACACCATCCCAACCGTGAAGCACGGGGGTGGCAGCATCATGCTGTGGGGGTGTTTTGCTGCAGGAGGGACTTGTGCACTTCACAAAATAGATGGCATCATGAGGAAGGAAAATTATGTGGCTATATTGAAGCAACATCTCAAGACATCAGTCAGGAAGTTAAAGCTTGGTCGCAAATGGGTCTTCCAAATGGACAATGACCCCAAGCATACTTCCAAAGTTGTGGCAAAATGGCTTAAGGACAAGTCAAGGTATTGGAGTGGCCATCACAAAGCCCTGACCTCAATACTATAGAACTTTTGTGGGAAGAACTGAAAAAGCATGTGCAAGCAAGGAGGCCAACAAACCTGACTCAGTTACACCAGCTCTGTCAGGAGGAATGGGCCAAAATTCACCCAACTTATTGTGGGAAGCTTGTGGAAGGCTACCCAAAATGTTTGACCCAAGTTAAACAATTTAAAGGCAATGCTACCAAATACTAATTGAGTGTATGTAAACTTCTGATCCACTGGGAATGTGATGAAAGAAATAAAAGCTTAAATAAATAATTATCTTGTCACACCCTGGATCTGGGGACTCTATATGTTGAGCCAGGGTGTGTAGATTCTATGTGTTTGTGTTCTGTGTTTGAGTTCTAGTTGTTTCATTTCTATGTTGGCCAGTGTGGTTCTCAATCAGAGGCAACGAGTGTCAGCTGTTGCTGGTTGTCTCTGATTGGGAACCACATTTAAACAGGCTGTTTTCCCACAGTAGTTGTGGGATCTTGTTCCTTTTGGTTTGTTCCGTGTTGGTTGTTTAAACCTAGGACGTCACGTTTATTGTTTTGTTCGTGTTATCATTTTGGATAATAAAGTATGTTTGCCTTCAACGCTGCGCCTTGGTCTACTCCGTTCAACGATCGTGACATCTCTCTAATATTATTCTGACATTTCACATTCTTAAAATAAAGTGGTGATCCTAACTGACCTAAGAAAGGGAATTTTTACTAGGATTAAATGTCAGGAATTGTGAAAAACTGAGTTTACATGTATTTGGCTAAGGTGTATGTAAACTTCCGACTTCAACTGTACGTAGCCTGATAACAAAGCTTATTGGAAACGTGATTTGATTTGATATGACAGTTAAGAGGGACAGTCATCTCAGGGGTCTACAACTCAACACACAACCAACAGTGACAAAACAACACTGATCTTGAGTAATCACTCGTCCACTGAGAGAGTGTTAGAGTTAGGGCATCCAGTTGGTGTTGACAGAGGAAACAGCACACACTCTTTCTGCATCTCAGATCCACTTTGTACTGTAGGCTAGGGTTAGGCTGGTCCCCCAACAACAGAAAAGGGAAGTCAACCCACAGATGGCACCCTACACAGGAAATCACAGGATAGCAGATGCATTTTCCACATCCAAACTTACAGAAAGGCAAACAATGTTCTCAACAGTTGGTCAGAACAATAGGCTAGATGAGGAAACCCACAAAAAATCCATCTGGAATTTCCACAAAAGACTATGGGTCTGCATTGCTAATAGCATAGCTCACTATACCAAGTACCAACACACACTGAACAGTCAACGTGACTTTTCCAACAGGGGCGAGACACAAAGACACAAAGGCTCCATTCAACTTCTGCCCAATCTGCCTATGAAAGCCAGTTCCAGACAGCTACCACCACAGCCTTCCTGGCAGACACACTCCTTTCACTTCTACTATTACAGTATTCTACTGTCGCAACATGCTAAAGCACACAGATCAAACCAAATGAACCAAGTTACTTCGGCTAACACTTCACCAAGGCTCAAGCAAAAGGCTGTTAACATAGCTAGCTAGCATCTCCAGAGCCAAAATGGCTCCACTTAGCTGAGCCTGAGCTCAGTTACAGTGAGAGATAGCCAGCCCCCCTCACTGTCAGCCCTAAAATGTGTGTTACCAGCCAGGCAGGCCCTGGTAGAGACTGCACACTCAGCCCACAGATTCCTCCACAGAAGGCCTCTCACTTTCCCCCAACAATCCTGGAACCACGGCTCCTCCTTTACCTGCTGTCCTCTGTGAAGGTGAGTAGTGGTTAGGTTTGGTAGATCCAATCCTTCCCTGACCGAAATAAGCCCTTAAAACGACGTTGGCGGTAACGGGTGTTCAACCCAGAGTTAGTAGAGTGTGTGAGAAAGAGCTAAGTTAGCCGGCAGACTCATGTCATGTCACACAGGGCACAGGCTGGGGAGAGGAGCCCCCTGATAGGCTGACTATTCTCAGAGAGACAAGGAGAGGACAGCTGTCACGATACAAGGGTCCAGGGGGCTAAAAATAGCCCCCCCAGAACCAACACTGCTGCCACTAATGCCTCCCCTGGTTCCCTGGCTAGCCCCCCACCCTACCCCGAAGAATTCAGGGCAACTAGCAGCCCTCTCTCTCCCTCTTTCTCTCTCGCTCTCTTTCGTTCCTTCTCGCTCACGGAAGTTGCTGTCTCCTCAGCTGCTCCGTGGGGACCCCAGTGAAGTCAGTGTGTGCGTGTGTGTGTGTGGCCTATGTGTCAAATCTCTGTTGTGACTTATTTGAGGAGTGATGGATGTCTGATAAATGTAGTGTAATAAAGTGTTTTGTTGTTGTTAGACAGTCCACTGTAAGCGTGTGTACAACATACCTGAAGGTGCATGTGTGTTTTGATTATGAGGGAAGCGTAGTCCTTTCTCCTGTGTGCAGGTCTGTCTGAGGCTGGGAGTGGCAGAACGAAATGCGGAAAAGGAGGGGAAACGGAGGAGAAAACCAGAAGCGCTATGATACGGGGCACAGGAAATGACACAGGGCTTGGTGCCTCCCTCACTCTCACACAAGGGAGGAAGCATGCTGTAGTGCACACGGGGTACAACATTAGGCTTCAATCCTCACACATTCTCTCTCTCTTTTGATGAGGGGAACTGTAATAAACAGTCAATAAGTAAACAAACAGTGGTGCAGTGTCACTAAGGGAAGAGGCACACAATACCATATTGATACAATTTAAAGGCACATAAATCAATGGTATTATCTACTCACACCATCCTAACAAAACAAGCCCTCGGGCCACTTAATATAATTTCAGAACTATTTCTCATTATAGTACTATTCTCAATGTTATATCACTAAACACCAGTAGAGGGCAACACTTCCTACTCAAGGCCTTGTAAATGTATTCACCTCCTTCACATAGCCACTAGGGGGAGTAAGAACACTAAATATAAACCAGCCTATATGTTGTGTGACAGTGAAGCAGCAGCACAAAGACAGAGTTGATTCTTCACCAATCAAAACAAACTGCCATCACTCTACAGAGGAAGAGAGCAAACTAATCCAAGTCATGTGGGCTCCCGCGTGGCGCAGCAGTCTAAGGCACTGCATCTCAGTGCTTGAGGCGTCACTACAGACCCCCTGGTTCGATTCCAGGCTGTATCACAACCGGCCGTGATTGGGAGTCCCATAGGGCGGCGCACAATTGGCCCAGCTTCGTCCAGGTTTGGCCGGTGTAGGCCGTCATTGTAAATAATAATTTGTTCTTAACTGATTTGCCTAGTTAAATAAAGGTAAAATAAAAATGTGTGGCTCAAAAGCTTAATAATAGTATGACACCAGGCTGATTTTAGAACACGGAGCACAGAAATGCAGTGATGTAACTGAGTTAGTGTGTGTACCTCACTGTTTGTGTGTGTGGTTGCATGCATACTCGCTTGTGCATGCAGTGTTTTTGTGTATCTACTTGTGTAACGTGTGTATTAATGCATAATAACCTTATAGATCAGTGGTGCAGTATAGTACAGATAGATCTATCGGACTTCATGACATGAGCATTGTTAACAGTAACTAGAAGTTGCTTCAAGGAACACTGATGGTGAGAGAGACAGAGCGGGCCGGGAAGTGTGTCCACTGGATGCTGTGTGTGACAGCGCTCCCATCCCGCTGAATGCATGGCAAACAGTAGGATCAAAGAGGAACGTAAGGTATGCGTTTGTCAGCAGGGAATAACAGGAATAACATGCTGCCTCTGACACGCACAGAGCCGGAATGTCCAATCCCCTCTACACTCAAATGCATGGTATTCAACACAATATTCACAGTACCCACAGGGGAAACAATGCCCTACATTTCACAACACATGTTTTGATTGAAAACACTACAGCTGGGTTACATTTTATTACAATTCCTGTCAATTCAGAGATTGAATCTGTCGTTCCCCCCTCCGGACGAATTCCATGTTGTCCAATTCAATTGACAGGAATGTAAAATGAATTCACCCATGCTCTGGTAACACACACAAACACACACACTATGATTTCCTCCCTAATCCCTAGTCTTCCAGGTTGATTGGTGTGTATGAACCAGGATGTGAGTGCTTCTGTAATATTGTGACCATCTGCTGCCCAGGCCTGTTGACAGGAGAGCCTATCCTATCTAGTAAGGGTATTAGGGGAATATCACAAGTCATCGAGGAATGAACACTCTCAAATCAGTGCCAAGAGCACTCCCTGTTCATATAGTGAACATGTTATGGCAGTGAGGTCATGGCTCCTAAACACATTGATTACTTCTAGCCTCAGAGCTCTGGTCATCACTGTCACTGACTCAAACAGGATAATATCCTCCCATTCATTTTGATGAACATACACAGATTAGTACAACTGAGGGCTGTGCCATCTGTCATATAACGTCACTATATTTTTCGTATTTTTGACGGTATGGCAGTATTTTACAGTATTTGATGTTTCTGAAATATATAGTGAAATTTCTGTCTTAATATGTTTTATGAGTAGTGCATGACCCGAGGATGGCAACAAATGAATTCTAAGTGGTTTTAATGGGCTTTCTCCATTCTAATTGTTTTATACTCAACCAAACCAGGACAAAACTGATAGTGAAGTAGTCCAATTTGTAGAACTTCTCATTTATTTAGCACTGCGTAAACATATCGTTATAGACGGTATTGTAAAAATCTATACTGTTATGTGGATCCATACCGGTATACCTTAAAAGACGATATATCGCCCAGTCATTACACATTTACATTTTAGTCATTTAGCAGACGCTCTTATCCAGAGCGACTTACAGTTAGTGAGTGCATACATTATTTTATTTTTCATACTGGCCCCCCGTGGGAATTGAACCCACAACCCTGGCGTTGCAAACGCCATGCTCTACCAACTGAGCTACATTCCTGCCGGCCATTCCCTCCCCTACCCTGGACGACGCAGGGCCAATTATGCGCCGCCCAATGGGTCTCCCGGTCGCGGCCGGCTACGACAGAGCCTGGATTCGAACCAGGATCTCTAGTGGCACAGCTAGCACTGCCTTAGACCACTGCGCCACTAGCCCAAATCCTCTACCATCACACACATAACTCATCTTTCACATTACAACAGAAAGAGAGACATACACACAAAGTATGCATAAGCTCACAAACACGCTGTTGTTTGTTTAAGGTTTTGATTTTCGTCTTTAAACACTCCCAAAACACTGACTCATAGAAAGAATAGCCACAGCTAAGGCATAATAATACCCCTTACAGTATTCAGAGGAAAACCATTAGCTCAATACAAACACACACACATTTGACATGTTTAGTCATTTAGCAGAAGCGCTTATCCAGAGCGACTTACAGTACATTTACATTACATTTTAGTCATTTAGCAGACACTCTTATCCAGAGCGACTTACAGTTAGTGAGTGCATACATTATTTTTTTTATACTGGTCTCCCGTGGGAAACGAACCCACAACCCTGGCGTTGCAAACGCCATGCTCTACCAACTGAGCTACCTCCCTGCCGGCCATTCCCTCCCCTACCCTGGACGACGCTGGGCCAATTGTGCGCCGCCCCATTGGTCTCCCGGTTGCGGCCGGCTACAGCAGAGCCTGGATTCGAACCAGGATCTCTACAGTAGTGAGTTTATACATTTTCATACTGGTCCCCCGTGGGAATGGAACCTACAACCCTGGCGTTGCAAGCGCCATGCTCTACCAACTGAGCCACACACACACACACACACCCCCGCCCCCCTCCCTTGGCAGGTTCCAGTCTATGCAGAGTGTTGTTCTGGCCCATAAGGCAGGTGTTATGAAAGCTATAGTATGAAACAACACCAAATCTGTCTTGAGCAGTCCTTACGGAGACCATGATGGTACATTATGTTCAGAATAGAGTTCACTATCTATTAGCTATTCAGTACTTATGTAGACTACGATGGTATGTTTAGAATAGAGCTCACTATCTATCAGCTACTCAGTACTTATGTAGACTACGATGGTATGTTTAGAATAGAGCTCACTATCTATCAGCTACTCAGTACTTATGTAGACTACGATGGTATGTTTAGAATATAGTTCACTATCTGCTAGCACGTCAGTCCTTTTGGAGACCAAGATGGTATGTTCAGAATAGAGCTCACTCTCTGCCAGTTGGTCAGCCAAGACAATAGAGCATCCTCCCTTGTTCAACCCCTCCCTCTAGGTTGTAATGATGTCAGCCTGGAGGAGAGGGTACCTACTGGCTCTTGAAGGCCACTCTGGCCAGGGCTGCTTGTTTAGCTAATGTATGGGGCCTTTAGCTTAGCAAAGAGCCCCCCCTCCCCATCCCTCAGTCTCTCCATCTCACACAGGGTTCGTACAGACAGTAGCAAGTCAAATTCAAGGACTTTTAAGTACTTTTCAAGCACTAATATTTATTTTCAAGGACCGTCAATTTGAAATAGTTCCTATTTTGCAATTGCTTCTAGTCGCCAACAGATGGCAGTATATCGTCACAACATCATACCTATGTTTTTTAAACTTACAGGCTCTACTCAATAATTAATGTCTCTAGTTATTTACTACATACATGAGTGGTAAGTCAGGACTGATGATGTTGACTGATTTCCTTATATGAACTGTAGCTCAGTAAAATCTTGGAAATTGTTGCATTTATATTTATATCAGTGTACATAATATGAAATTGTCTTTATACTGTATTTCACTAAATGTTAAGTCCCACAGGCTGTCACAACACAATGACATGAAGGTGAATTATGTGTATAAGGCCCTTAGTTTACTCTAAAATGTTGTTTTCTATACCCATTAGAAGAAAAACAAGCTAGTAATGTGTTTGATAAGAATAAAGACTCTCTCATGGGACCCTATTTAAATTTTAGAGGACCCCACATGGGTCCCGGACCCCAAGTTTTGGAACCACTCTACTACCAACCTCTCTCCCTGCTTGCTTCAATGCTTCCTCTCTCTGTGTATCTCCTTTGCATTCTTCATTGCAGCCTGACTCACCACTGTCTGTCTCACTACTCTCTATAAAGAAAAGGTATTTTGTTATGAGAACTCTTTTGATTATAGCTAGCTAAATTTCAGTCAACTGCTCCTGCTGAGGTCAGCTCCATTCAACGTTAGCTTCTAACTTCATCCTTCTAGCCAGCTAGTTATAGCTAGCTACCTGGCTAATAGCCAGAGCCCTTGAGCTACCTAGCTAGCTAGACATCTGACTGAAATATCAGCACTATTTACCAGTTGTACACTCATTCTCAGAGAGTCAGGGGGGGTTTGTTTGGTGGATGTCTGTTGACATGGCAGGAGTTAAAATAATTCCCACTGTCAGCAGCATCTCTGCTACTTGCCACTGTACGTCTGGGCTGAGCTAGTTCGTTTCACCTCTCAGCCTATGTGGTGGGCGGAGTGGTGAACGAATGCGCTGCTAACACGGTAAATTTTTATTTATTTATTTCACCTTTATTTAACCAGGTAAGCCAGTTGAGAACAGGTTCTCATTTACAACTGCGACCTGGCCAAGATAAAGCAAAGTAGTGCAATAAAAACAACACAGAGTTACATATGGGGTAAAAAACATAAAGTCAGAAATACAACAGAAAATATATATACAGTGTGTGCAAATGTAGCAAGTTATGGAGGTAAGGCAATAAATAGGCTATAGTGCAGAATAATTACAATAGTATTAACACTGGAATGCTAGATGTGCAAGAGATTATGTGCAAATAGAGATACTGGGGTGCAAAAGAGCAAAATAAATAACAATATAGGGATGAGGTAGTTGGGTGGGCTAATTTCAGATGGGCTGTGTACAGGTGCAGTGATCGGTAAGGTGCTCTGACAACTGATGCTTAAAGTTATTGAGGGAGATAAGAGTCTCCAGCTTCAGAGATTTTTGCAATTCGTTCCAGTCATTGGCAGCAGAGAACTGGAAGGAATGGCGGCCAAAGGAGGTGTTGGCTTTGGGAATGACCAGTGAGATATACCTGCTGGAGCGCAGACTATGGGTGGGTGCTGCTATGGTGACCAATGAGCTAAGATAAGGCGGGGATTTGCCTAGCAGTGATTTATAGATGGCCTGGAGCCAGTGGGTTTGACGACGAACATGTAGTGAGGACCATCCGGGGGAACAGGTCGAACATAACGAGCCTACATGAATCATTCATGATTCCAGTCGTTCGCAGAGGTAGGCGCGATTAGAACTTATATCAAGAAGTCTTCTGAGCGTTGATCAACACTGGGAACGCAATAAGTGAGTAAACGATAATTAACTAAATAAAAAGCTGAGTAAACAGTATTTCACAAATAAAATGGTGTGTAAACGGCGTTTAAGTGTGTTTACCCTCCACTACATCCCTGGTTGGGTCTGGCAAAACCCATTCATAAACATCAATATCCTGCCAGGCAGGATTTAATCTACATTTCCCCAACATTTTAGCTATCAAGGTGACGTTTGGTGGCGCCTAATAAGTCAGTTCTCTACCTGCTTGGCTGAGTGGCAGTGTGGGTGGAATAAGTGAGTTCGCCTGGCAACCAGAGTGCGAAACACATAAGGAAATAAAACTCTGTAGTCTGCCTGGAAATTAATTTGCAAGACCAATACATTTTTCTAATACATTTCATATTAACATATCTGATCATCTTCTGTTCTCCTCTCATTTTAATTAAAGTACTTTTCAAGGTACCAACTTGAAAAAAATTCTGATTTCCAAGGTATTCCCGTACTTAAATTTCAGAGTGCCAAATTCAAGTACTTTAAGTACCTCAAGCACCTTGTGTGAACCCTGCTCACAGTCATATTAGGAGGGAGGTCCTCATCAAGAGAAGCCTCCTCCTGTGTACACACACACACAACACACACACACAGCTTCTGGGTTCTCTCCTCTCTGCACTCTTGGCCTCAGAGGAGAATCTATTCTTAGCTGCACTGAGGGATTTGCAGCACTGCAGTGTACAGTACACATCCCTGGCGTGGCTAACACAGACTGATAGCATCTCTTGAACTGGGAGGAGACACACACAGTCACTGACTGTCTGGGTTTCATAGATTTAACTTCTGATTACAAAGCTCAGAATGACATCAGAGATAAAGAAGTAGAATGAGGGTTGAGAGAGATTTAGTGTGTGTGTGTGTGTGTGTGTGTGTGCATCAGAGAATTTGAGAGAGAATGTGTGATGCGTACCTGGCATCCATTCCAGGTACTGTAGCTAATCCCCACACAGCCCCTATGCAGCTGTAAGCACCACCAGTCTGACCTTGTTTTGACCTACTGTACTGAACACTATGGAGAAATAGATCAAGTGCCCACATTTTCCATCTCATATAAGAAAAGAAAAAACTAACAGCAACAATAGCTTCTTATATTCTACATTCTAATGTATTGAGCAGTTGATGCCTTTGTACACTTCCCTGCTAATGTTAAGAGCACCAATGTGCCTCAAATCCACATGACAGTGAGTCCATTAGAAACCACGTACTGTACATCAGCAACACTAAACCATAGGAGTACACTGCATTACTTTCACACAGGGCCTTATGTATGTGCAATGGGTAAGCAGACAGGCAGGCAGACAGGCAGACAGGCAGGCAGGCAGGCAGGCAGGCAGGCAGGCAGGCAGGCAGGCAGGCAGGCAGGCAGGCAGGCAGGCATGCAGGCAGGCAGGCAGGCAGTGGCTGACGTCTGTTGAGACTTAGTTGCATAGTCCGCGTGGAGAGAGACCATGCCTGACCGGGCTCCACTTGCCATGTCTCCACTGTGCTCCAGGGTGGCAGATATAGGTCACTGTCGCACACACACACACACACAAACCAGTTCCAACCCCCTCTCCACCTGAGGAGGCTGGCCGAGCACACGACAAGGCCCTTAGCCCGCCAGTGTGAAAACACAAAGCCTGCCTGATCAAAGCAGAAAGGCCCAGAGAGGGCAAAGGCAAGCCAGCCTGTCAAAACACACATCAATCATGCCATTACACAACCTTGGCATTTAACCCTATACTCGAGCTCCCGAGTGGCGCAGTGGTCTAGCTGTGCCACTAGAGATCCTGGTTCGAATCCAACCTCTGTCGTAGCCGGCCGCGACCGGGAGACCCATGGGGCGGCGCACAATTGGCCCAGCGTCGTCCAGGGTAGGGGAGGGAATAGCCGGCAAGGATGTAGCTCAGTTGGTAGAGCATGGCATTTGCAACGCCAGGGTTGTGGGTTCGATTCCAGTATGAAAAATTAAATTAAATTAAATTAAATTAAATAGAAAATGTATGCACTCACTAACTGTAAGTCGCTCTGGATAAGAGCGTCTGCTAAATGACTAAAATGTAAATGTACTTGTCTTCATGACACTTCTTTTGTTTGATATACGACCTTTATATCCTTTTAAAACTGGTAATGGCTGTCTGGGACACCCAGTCAAGTCAAATAATATATTGTTCAGTAAAGTAGTCTATAGTATTATACTGCCCTCTAGTCTAGGAGAATAGTACAGAACAGGCAGTCTAGGACACCCACAGTCAATGACAACTCTCTCCAGACCAGTGCTCCTCAGTTGGAGATAAATCTCACTTCACATGGCTTGGTCAGCCGGTCGATCTCTAAGGCATCCCTAGTCGATCACAAAACATTTCTGAAAAAAAAAAAAAAAAGATACTTTTTTAAAATTTGTTTCGCGCTGTTGGTCGTAGGTGCACTCGATTCAGCAGCCCTAGCGCCGGGAATGCAAAGTGTTCCCATTTTCAACCATTTCATGTGTCTGAAGGTAGAACTCCGCCTACCCAGCAGGCCCAGAGAGCAAATCAAGAGCACCTATAGGTCTACAGCTGGCCAATCAGATATCTCAGATCACCGTGTCTGCACAGTTTCCTCGAGCCATAGGCGTGGACTGTAAAAATAAGCCTTGAATGCACAGCAAAGTTGATACTGTGAGATTTCAAAACTTAAAACTATGACTAGCGGTACCGGAGCGCCAAGTCTAGGTCCAAAAGGCTTCTTAACAGCTTCTACCCTCAAGCCATAAGACTCCTGAACAGCTAATGATGGCTACCCGGACTATTTGCATCTCCCTACTTCCACTCACGCTACAACCAGCACTGCAGCTACAATGAATGAGTATAGCAAAGTGTTCCGATAAGCTTGCGTTGTTATTATTAGCGGCTTGTGTCTTTTTTAATAGAGGAATATTTCACTTTCTCTGGTCATAGGAGTAACATAGGAATTGGTGCATGAGGCAGAAATAATGCAGTGCGACTTCAGTTTTGCCATCAGCTGGAAGACTGTGTCACATTTTCTCAGCAGAGGGACGATGAGTCGGGTGAGAGGCAGCCTCACCGCTGCTCTCTCCCTCCCCTCAGACTAACCATCAGATTCAGGCCATCAGTCCAGTAAAAAAAGAATATACTGAACAAAAATATAAACGCAACATGTAAAGTGTTGGTCCCATGTTTCATGGGCTGAAATAAAAGATCCCAGAAATGTTCCATATGCACAAAAAGCACATTTCTCTCAAATTATGTGCACAAATTTGTTTACAACCCTGTTAGTGAGCATTTCTCCTTCGCCAAGATAAATCCTTCCACCTGACAGTTGTTGCATATCAAGAAGCTGATTAAACAGCATGATCATTACACAGGTGCACCTTGTGCCCTCCCAGGCCCACCCATTGCTGCGCCCCTGCCCAGTCATGCGAAATCCATAGATTAGGGCCTCATGTATTTATTTCAATTGACTGATTTCCTTATATAAAAGTGTAACTCAGTAAAATAGTTTAAAATTGTTGCATGTTGCGTTTATATTTTTGTTCAGTATATATTACTCACTCAGCTGTGCCTCACAAGTAATACAATAAATTATCTATTACCAGTGTGATCATATACCTACATTTTCTTTTTATAATTTCAAAATGGTCTGAGAAGAACAACATTGTCAGGGCAATTCAAGCATAGCCAATATGCAGTGATAATGTATTGGGCCTATAGCCTACTGAACAAACCTCATTGCTACAGAACTGTTTTTAAATTGGTTAATGTTGCATAGGCTTATGTTTTTACGTCATGTTTTTAAAAAATCTGAGCGGTAGATCTCGGCTTGCACTTTGACTCAGAAAGTGATCTTGACTCAGAAAAGGTTGGTGACCAATGTGCTAGACTATAGGTCAAGTCAGTTACTGCTACACTATAAGCCAGGTCAGTTACAGCTAGACTATAAACCAGGTCAGTTACAGCTAGACTATAAACCAGGTCAGTTACAGCTAGACTATAAACCAGGTCAGTTACAGCTAGACTATAAGCCAGGTCAGTTACAGCTAGACTATAAGCCAGGTCAGTTACAGCTAGACTATAAACCAGGTCAGTTACAGCTAGACTATAAGCCAGGTCAGTTACAGCTAGACTATAAGCCAGGTCAGTTACAGCTAGACTATAAGCCAGGTCAGTTACAGCTAGACTATAAACCAGGTCAGTTACAGCTAGACTATAAGCCAGGTCAGTTACAGCTAGACTATAAACCAGGTCAGTTACAGCTAGACTATAAGCCAGGTCAGTTACAGCTAGACTATAAGCCAGGTCAGTTACTGCTAGACTATAAGCCAGGTCAGTTACAGCTAGACTATAAACCAGGTCAGTTACAGCTAGACTATAAGCCAGGTCAGTTACAGCTAGACTATAAACCAGGTCAGTTACAGCTAGACTATAAACCAGGTCAGTTACAGCTAGACTATAAGCCAGGTCAGTTACAGCTAGACTATAAACCAGGTCAGTTACAGCTAGACTATAAACCAGGTCAGTTACAGCTAGACTATAAACCAGGTCAGTTACAGCTAGACTATAAACCAGGTCAGTTACAGCTAGACTATAATCCAGGTCAGTTACAGCTAGACTATAAGCCAGGTCAGTTACAGCTAGACTATAAGCCAGGTCAGTTACAGCTAGACTATAAACCAGGTCAGTTACAGCTAGACTATAAACCAGGTCAGTTACAGCTAGACTATAAACCAGGTCAGTTACAGCTAGACTATAAACCAGGTCAGTTACAGCTAGACTATAAGCCAGGTCAGTTACAGCTAGACTATAAACCAGGTCAGTTACAGCTAGACTATAAGCCAGGTCAGTTACAGCTAGACTATAAACCAGGTCAGTTACAGCTAGACTATAAACCAGGTCAGTTACAGCTAGACTATAAACCAGGTCAGTTACAGCTAGACTATAAACCAGGTCAGTTACAGCTAGACTATAAGCTTGGTCAGTTACAGCTAGACTATAAACCAGGTCAGTTACAGCTAGACTATAAACCAGGTCAGTTACAGCTAGACTATAAGCCAGGTCAGTTACAGCTAGACTATAAACCAGGTCAGTTACAGCTAGACTATAAACCAGGTCAGTTACAGCTAGACTATAATCCAGGTCAGTTACTGCTAGACTATAAACCAGGTCAGTTACTGCTAGACTATAAACAAAGTCAGTTATTGCTAGACTATAAGCCAGGTCAGTTACTGCTAGACTATAAACCAGGTCAGTTACAGCTAGACTATAAACCAGGTCAGTTACAGCTAGACTATAATCCAGGTCAGTTACTGCTAGACTATAAACCAGGTCAGTTACTGCTAGACTATAAACAAAGTCAGTTATTGCTAGACTATAAGCCAGGTCAGTTACTGCTAGACTATACGCCATGTCAGGGCTGACGTCAGCAGACACAGCTGTGTTCAACTGTTAGCTGAAGGGTCGCACGCACAAACGCACGCATGTGCGCACACACACACAGTACTACAGTAGACACACACACACACACAGTACTACAGTAGACACACACACACACAGTACTACAGTAGACACACACACACACAGTACTACAGTAGACACACACACACACAGTACTACAGTAGACACACACACACACAGTACTACAGTAGACACACACACATGCAGGAACCCTCCCCTCCACTCTTCCTACCCCCTCTTCTCCTCTTCTCCTCTCTCCCCCATTTCTCCTCTCCTCTCTCCTCCCCCTCTCCTCCTTTCATCTCTCCTCCCCCTCTCCTCCTTTCATCTCTCCTCCCCTCTAACCTTTCCTTCTGGGTACAGGCACTGCAACGCCACAATCGCTGCTTGTTTCCATGGCAGCCAGGACAGGCAGGCTAATTCTATGTGGCTGCTGCTGTAATCTCTGTGGAATGCGTGGGGAATATGGCCGCTGGGATTTGAGCTGGCCTCTGACCCCATGTGCAGGATCAATGGTCAGGGGGGAGGTTCTACAGGGCTGTGAGCACATCAAGAGCCAACCATATTCTGCTCGGTCAGCTGGGTTAGGTTGTGCTGGGATGGCCACTCAATAACTAGACTAGTGAGTAACATAGATCAGGGGTTGGGGGTGGGAGGGGGGAGAGAGAGAGAGGGCACAACATCAATATATTTTAACATGGCCAAGCCTTCAGGCCGATTACGCACTTGTAAATCTAAATTCCAGCTTCTGCCTGCATGCACAAAATGCATAGGCACAGTACAGTTTAGGCAGACTGTTTTACAATGTGCAATAACACAGTCAATAATTACTGTCAATAGTAATAATGTGTCATCATAACAATCTAACGTGTGTGTAATGATCATTGGTCACCAGTCTTTTTAATGATGTCACGACTTCCACCGAGGCTGCCTCCCCTCCTTGTTCGGGCAGGCTTCGGTGTTCGTCATCACCGGCTTACCAGCCACTGCCGCTCCATATATCATCATTCCATGTGTCTTGTCAATTACACACACCTGGTTCATATCCCCTCATTAGTCTGTGTATAAGTGTTCCCTCTGCCCCCTTGTCCTTGTGAGTGATTGTTTTATGTGAAGATGAGTGTAGCTCGGTTGAGCTACCCGTACTTTGTATTGCCAGGGTTATTTCTCCCTGTGTGCCTGTATTGTGTTCCAGTGCGCCTGTATTACGCCCTGTGCTGTTGACGCTATCCAGCGTAACTGTGTACTAAGGAATAAACTCTGGATTCTGTGATTTACCCTCCTGCGCCTGACTCCTTCAAATCATACTCTCACAGAATCACTCACCTATGGAGTCAGCGGGAGAGGAGCGCATGCCTGGAGTCGTGGCACGGGTCCAGGAGCATTCCACGATGCTGGCCAGCTTGGGAGAAGCGATGGATCGGGTTCTTCAGGTCGTCCAAAGCCTGGAGAGGAGAGGACCCGATCTGTCGAGACCAGCTGGCCAACCGGATCCAGCCACCCACACCCCAGCACCCGGAGGGATCCAGATATCCCGACCATGGGAGTTCGACGGGACCGCGGCTGTCTGCCAAGGATTCCTCCTCCAACTGGAGCTCTATCTCTCCAGCATCAGGCCGGCCCCATCGGAGCGGGAGAAGGTGTCCGCCCTCGTCTCCTGCCTCTCGGGGAAAGCCCTGGAGTGGGCCAACGCGGTGTGGAACGAAGGAGGAACCGCGTTGGAGAACTACGGGGAGTTTGCTCGCCTCTTTCGGGCTGTCTTCGATCACCCGCCCGAAGGTCGAGAGGCGGGCGAGCAGCTGGTTCACCTGAGGCAGGGGACGAGGACTGCACAAGACTTCGCCTTGGAGTTTCAGACTCTGGCAGCGGCGTCCGGGTGGAACGAGCGGGCCCTTATCGACCATTTCCGGTGCCATCTGCGGGAGGACGTCCAACAGGAGCTAGCCTGCCGGGACACCATGTTGTCCTTCGCGCAACTGGTGGACATGGCCATCCGTTTGGACAACCTGCTGGCAGCCAGAGGACGTCCTGGAAGGGGTCTGCCCGTTCCCACCCCGGACGACTCGAATCCAGAGCCGATGGTGCTGGGTGGAACCGCCATCCGAGAGAGCGGAGGACGACAGCGACAGTGTCACACTGGTGGCACGAAGGGAGAGTACACCACACGTCGTCAGCGCTCTTTTGGGTCTGGAGGCGGCAGGCAGGGCACTCTCCCATCACCCCAGGTATTGAACACCCACACTGGTTCAGAGCCCTCTGCTGCGCACTGTACCCTACCCATCTACTTTCCCGATCAAATGGTGTTCCCTCAGTGTAAGGCGCTGGTCGATTCAGGCGCAGCTGGGAACTTTATGGACAGGGCATTCTCACACCGGCTAAGCATTTCATTGGTTCACCTATCCATTCCACTCCCCATCAGAGCACTTGATAGTCGACCATTAGGGTCCGGGTTTGTTAAGGAGGTTACTGCACCAGTCACCATGACTACCCAGGAGACTCATTGTGAGCAGGTCACATTTTATATTATTGAGTCTCCTGCTTTCCCTGTGGTATTAGGTCTCCCTTGGTTAGCACTCCACAACCCCACCTTCTCATGGCCGCAGAGGGTTCTCACGGGGTGGTCGCAAGAGTGTCAGGGTAGGTGTCTAGGTGTTTCCGTTGGTGCAACCACGGTGGCATTCCCCCCGAATACCTCGATTTGGCGCACGCATTCTCTAAAACGCAGGCTACCAAGTTACCACCTCATCGGGCGGGGGATTGCGCGATAAACCTCCGGGTAGACGCTGTACCTCCCAGGAAACATACATCACCAAGTCCCTGCGCCAGGGGTATAGACGTCCCTCCACTTCACCCGCCTCCTCGAGTTTCTTCTTTGTGAAGAAGAAAGACAGTGGTCTGCGCCCTTGCATTGATTATCGACCACTGAACAAGGAGACGGTAAGATTTAGTTATCCTCTCCCCCTCATTCTGTCAGTGATCGAGTCAATGCATGGGGTGCGCTTCTTCACCAAATTAGATCTCAGGAGTGCGTACAACCTGGTGCGTGTTCGAGAGGGGGATGAGTGGAAGACAGCATTCAGCACAACCACGGGGCATTATGAATACCTGGTGATGCCCTACAGTTTGATGAATGCTCCATCTGTCTTCCAGTCCTTTGTGAACGAGGTGTTTCGCGACATGCTTGGTCGCGGTGTAGTGGTCTACATCGATGACATTCTGGTGTATTCCGCTACGCGTGCCGAGCATGTGTCCCTGGTTCGCAAAGTGCTGGCTCGACTGTTGGAAAATGACCTTTATGCCAAGTGTATGTTTTTCCAGCAGTCCGTCTCCTTCCTCGGATACCGCATTACCACCTCAGGTGTGGAGATGGAGGGGGATCGCATTTCAACCGTGCGTAATTGGCCGACTCCCACCACGGTTAAGGAGGTGTAGCGCTTTCTGGGCTACGCCAACTACTATCCAAGGTTTATCCAGGGCTTTGGCAAGGTCGCAGCTCCCATTACATCTCTGTTGAAGGGTGGGCCATCCCGGCTCCGCTGGTCTGCTGAGGCTGACCTGGCCTTCAGGAAACTGAGGGGTCTGTTCACCTCAGCTCCGGTACTGGCCCACCCAGATCCATCACCACTGTTCGTAGTGGAGGTGGATGTGGCCGAGGTAGGGATAGGCGCTGTCCTATCTCAATGCTCGGGCACGCCACCCAAGCTCCGCCCCTGTTCCTTCTTCTCTAAGAGGCTCAGCCCGGCAGAGCAGAACTACGACGTTGGTGATCGGGAGCTGTTGGCTGTTGTCCGAGACTTGACCGTGTGGAGGCATTGGCTCGAAGGGGCGAAACACCCTTTCCTCATCTGGACGGACCACCGTAACCTGGAGTACATCCGGGCAGCGAGGAGGCTGAATCCTCGCCAGGCCAGGTGGGCCCTATTCTTCACCCGGTTCGATTTTTCACTGTCATACATCCCGGGTACGAAGAACGTGAAGGCAGACGCATTGTCACGGCTGTATGACACAGAGGAGAGGCCCAGAGACAACACCCCCATACTCCCAGCTTCCTGCATTGTGGCGCCGGTAGTATGGGCGATGGATGCGGATATAGACCAGGCATTACGCACAGATCCATCTCCACCTCAGTGTCCAGCTGGGCTGCGGTACGTGCCTGCTCTTATCCGTGATCGTCTGATCTACTGGGCACACACGTCACCCTCCTCTGGTCACCCAGGTATCGGTCATACAGTGCGCTGCCTGACCTTAAAGTACTGGTGGCCTACCTTGGCTAAGGACGTGAGGGTGTATGTCTCCTCCTGCTCGGTGTGCGCCCAGAGTAAGGCACCTAAGCACCTCCCAGCGGTTAAGTTACAACCTTTACCAATTCCACAACGACCATGGTCTCACCTAAGTGTTGATTTCCTGACTGATCTTCCCCTCTCCCAAGGTAACACCACCACCCTGGTCGTTGTGGACCGCTTTTCCAAGGCCTGCCGCCTCCTTCCGCTGCCCGGTCTCCCCACGGCCCTGCAAACTGCGGAGGCCCTGTTTACACATGTCTTCCGGCACTACGGGGTACCAGAGGATATAGTGTCTGACCGAGGTCTCCAGTTCACATCCAAGGTCTGGAAGGCGTTCATGGAACGTCTGGGGGTCTCGGTCAGCCTGACCTCTGGGTTCCACCCCGAGTCTAATGGGCAGGTGGAACGGGTAAATCAGGATGTGGGTAGGTTCCTGCGGTCCTACTGCCAGGACCGGCCGGGGGAGTGGTCGGTGTTCTTGCCATGGGCAGAATATGCCCAGAACTCTTTCCGCCACTCCTCTACTAACCTAACGCCATTCCAATGTGTTTTAGGTTACCAACTGGTTCTGGCACCGTGGCACCAGAGCCAGACCGAGACTCCTGCGGTGGAAGACTGGTTTCGGCGTGCGGAGGAGACGTGGGACGCTGCCCACGTTCACCTCCAACGCGCTGTGCGTCGTCAGAAGGCCAACGCTGACCGCCACCGCAGTGAGGCCCTGGTCTTCGTACCGGGAGATCGGGTCTGGCTCTCGACCCGGAATCTGCCCCTCCGCCTGCCCTGCCGGAAGCTGAGCCCGCGGTTTGTAAGGCCGTTCAAAGTCCTGAGGAGAATCAACGAGGTCACCTATAGGTTATTACATCCCCCTGATTACCGTATTAACCCCTCGTTTCATGTGTCTCTCCTCATGCCGGTGGTGGCTGGGCCACTCCAGGAGTCTGAGGTGCGGGAGGTCCCTCCACCTCCTCTGGACTTCGAGGGGGCCCCTGCGTAGTCTGTCCGTTCCATCCTGGATTCGAGGCGTCGGGTGAGGGGCCTTCAGTACCTCGTGGAGTGGGAGGGGTACGGTCCGGAGGAACGGTGCTGGGTCCCGGTGAGGGATATCCTCGATATCTCCCTGTTGCGGGATTTCCACAGTCGCCATCCGGCTCGCCCTGCTCCGCATCCTCCTGGCCGTCCCACTGCTGGAGCTGCGGGTCAAGGGGGGGGGGGGGGGTGAGGGTACTGTCACGACTTCTGCCGAGGCTGCCTCCCCTCCTTGTTCGGGCAGGTTTCGGCGTTAGTCGTCACCGGCTTACTAGCTACTGCCGCTCCATATATCATCATTCCATTTGTCTTGTCTTGTTAATTACACACACCTGGTTCATATCCCCTCATTAGTCTGTGTATAAGTGTTCCCTCTGCCCCCTTGTCCTTGTGAGTGATTGTTTTATGTGAAGATGAGTGTAGCTCGGTTGAGCTATCCATACTTTGTATTGCCAGGGTTATTTCTCCCTGTGTGCCTGTATTGTGTTCCAGTGCGCCTGTATTACACCCTGTGCTGTTGACGCTATCAAGGGTAACTGTGTACTACGGAATAAACTCTGTATTCGGTGATTTACCCTCCTGCGCCTGACTCCTTCAAATCATACTCTCACAAATGACAGAATTGAATTATGTAATAATGGGTGTACATTTGGGTTAGAACAATGTGACTGTAGTAGACTAACGTTACAGTGTCTGTGATCAAGCAGATGTTAGCCTGACATTACATCACAGTGTCTAACAGGACTACATTGATTGATTGTCCTGCGCTGCTCTCACACACACGCACTCACACAAACACACAACCTCACTCCCCTCCAGCCACTGTAATATCCGCTCAGATTGTAAACATTGGCCTGGTCCCAACCAGGGCTGCTGTTACTGTAGAGCAGGGTTCCCCAATAGGCGGCCCGCAGGCCAAATTCGGCACGCGGGTGATTTTATTAGGTCCCCCAAGTTTTCTGAGATTTTTTTTTTTTAAAAAAGTATAATAATCATTTTCGTTGTTGGACATAAGCCTGTAAAATCACCAGGAAATCAGCTCCAAGTTATTTTAATTTAGGAAATCTGTTCCCAAGTATTCCCACGCATTAAGAGGCATATGTGATCGTATCCCAACGTAATCAACGTTTGAAATTATTCTGTTTTTGTCAAATACTATATCTGTTTGGCCCCCTGACCATCCGCTCAAGGAATAATTGGCCATTGGCTGAATGTAATTGTGGACCCCTGCTGTAGAGTCATCCTCAGTCAGTGTGTCTGTTACCAAACAAACACACTGGTAGGACAGCTTATTGCCTGTACAACTACATGGGTCTACCGTCTGTCTGAACTCTGAAGCCAAGCTGGCCAGAGGGGCTGGCTAGCTATCGTTTATCTTTCAAGGGGGTCAGCAAGGGTGTGTGTGTGTGTGTGTGTGCGCACACATGTAAATGCTCCACCACTGTGTGACACAGTGGCTTGTTTCTTAATTGTCAGTTCCGGTGCCTTATGAACCTCCCAGCGTCTAATCCCAACGGATCTCCTGACTGTGTGTATGTGGAAACAGGAAGGAGACACGCCAGGCCAGGGTTCTCCTGGCCCTGTGTGTGGAATGGAGACACTTCCTATCCTAAGTGACATAAACTGGCGACAGGTGACTGAGGTCTGAAGCCCTGACTGTGGCCTGTAACCCCTGGATGACCTTAAACTGCTTCAGAGGTCTGACAGTCTTAAAGGCTGCCTGCCTTATGGAACGAGGGAGGGAACTGCAAAGGCAACCAGAAACCAAGGCTGTTTTAATATCCACACTATGGGCATGCATTCGTAGACTTGGTCTGCTAGTACAGTATGGATATTGGAACGGAACCCAAGAGCTCACGTCAAGCTGTGACAATCTGTGCAGAAGAGGGAGATTAGTGGCTGGCTATTAACTAACGCACAAACCTCCCCTGAGTGAGTCTGTGATCTGATTGAGATGTCATACAGTGCAGCCAGTCTGATTGAGCGACCGTCCGTCCATCTGTCTGAGAGTCATCTTCAAATAATAACATTTCAGAAACGCAGGGGGGGGGGGGAGACGTGAAGAGGCCAGTTACCATGGAAACTAACGTGCCGCGCAGTCTCAGCAGTGACGATGTGCTTTTGCTAACGGAGCATTCTGCTGTTTCATTCTGTTTCTGCAGAGGGAGGGGAGTGCTGCCTGCTGCCTGCGGCCTATGTGGCTGTGCACGTCACTAAAAGTAACTTTATCCTCAGAAGCAAGTGGGAAAAAGGTGGGTAAACACTGAACGCCGCTGGATATGGAAGGGTGATGTAAACACTTACATTAACAACGCTAATTTAGCGTAACAGGAGTGTAAAAAGTCAATCCTGTCATGGGCTGTCATGGTGAGGTGATGACAGCAGGCCCTTACTGGAACAGAAGCTGTTATTGTAGCAGTCTGGGTTTTCATCTCCTATTTCTCTGCCTGTAAATACCCTTCTCTTTTCGACATTATTCTCTGTCCGTGATTAAATACCCTTCAAATTTCTACATATTTCTCTGTCTGCGATTAGGCGCCACCCGCTCATCTTCCTCTCTGTGTGACATGTCTGTGCCTGACTAGCTTCTCCATTATTCAGTCAGCCTGCAGCCTCTCTCTTTAAATTATTAAGAGAGAGAGGAAGAGGAGGACAGAGTCTAGAGCCAAGGTACATCAGAGTAGAGATCTATTATGTTCCTAGATATCCACTCTACTCTGGT